>NW_027223763.1:1400121-1402238 GCF_028538775.1 Myotis yumanensis
GGGTGCGGGCAGGCCTCTGGTCTCCCCAGGACTGGAGACTGGACGTTTGTAGAGCCACCGGACGGTCAGGCGCGGCCTCGGGAGGTCTTGGCAGAGGCACGGCCTGTGCGAAGGCTCTGGGCGGGGGCACGGGCGACGGGAGGACGTGGACGATGAACTACATGAAAGTGGAGAAGGTCTGTGCGGCCAAGGGCACCGTCCAGAGCGAAGAGGCAGCCCACGGACCCGAGAAGGTCTGTGCACGTCTCGGATGCGCGATGGCGTTAACCCGGAACGCAGGACGGGCAAGCGTAGGTTTGCGGTTGTTCATGTGGAAATAACACGATAACTAATACAACTCTATATACAAAAGCCTAAGTGACCGTTCCACCGGCAGCCATGACGCGCACTGACCACCAGGAGGCAGGCGCTCAACGCAGGCATGGAAACATGGAAGAGACTGATGAGTCTCAGAGGGAAGGGGGAGCGGGGGAGGGCGGGAAGAGGTTAACCAAAGATCTATACGCGCACTAGAGGCCCGGTGCACGGATTTGTGCACGGGTGGGGCCCCTCGGCCTGGCCTGCGGGGATCGGCCGAAACCCTGCACCAGGCCTCTAGTAATAACGTAAGAATAGACTCTGCAGCACGTCCCCACAACTGCAAACCTACCTGTGCCCGCTCTGTCTGTAAAGAACTAGCATTCAACAACCCGCGACCAAAGAGCCCAGGGAAATGGACAAAGGAATCCCATCGCCATTTCTGCAAAGGCAGGCGAGTGGCCAACAAGCGAGAAAGACGCTCCGCCTCACTGATCGCTGGGGGAACGCGCGTCACCACCTCAGCGGGCTCCCCGCCGCGCACCGTCGTCACTTTTTTTCTTTTCTAAATAAATCTTTATTGATGTCAGAGAGGAAGGGAGGGGGAGAGAGAAGGAACATCAACGATGAGAGAATCATGGATCGGCCGCCTCCCGCACGCCCCCTACTGGGGATCGAGCCGCATCGCGGGCCTGTGCCCTTGACCGGAATCGAACCCGGGACCCTTCAGTCCGCAGGCAGGAACCAGCAGGCTGCGGTGGCCTGGCCCGAGCGGGGCTTCCTCCTCTGTCCCACGGGTCTGGCGGTGGCGACGAGTCCTCACGGTGTGGGGGACCCCGAGATGACGGGGTAACGGTGTGAAGGAAGCGCCTGCCGGGTCCTGCGGCCTCATTTCTGCTGCTCTAATGAGGCCCCGAGAGCCGGGGGAGAGGCACCCCGAGGAGACCGAGTCCCTCAGGGACAGAGAGGCCGCCTCCTGGGGGGCTGAGCGGGAACATGGGCTGCAGAGTCGCACGGACCGGCCGCTCTCGCTGGGGGCCCGCAGGGCGTCTCTCTGACCCTCGGTCTCTTCCTCAGCTCCGTGGGGTTGATACCAGCACCCGGTCCACAGGCTCGGACACCGTGCCCACCCAGCGCCGGGGGCGCAGAAGCAGCTCCGAAAGGGACCTGCACGGCCCGGCCGAGGGATCGGGTGGTTGGACGTCGTCCTCGCCACCAACAGGTTTCGGGTTCGATTCCCGCTCAGGTCACACGCCTGGGTTTGGGGTCCCCTCCCCAGTCGGGCGTGCGCAGGAGGCAACTGATCAGTGTTTCTCTCTCACATTGGTGTTTCTCTCTCTCTCCCTTCCTCTCTCTCTCAAATCAATAGAAAACACCCTTGGGGGAGGATTTAAAAACACAGATAAAGTGAGCTCCCCGAAAGCCTGGTCGTAAGCCGCGGGTGAGGCCGTGGAGGAGCCCAGCGGGGCCACGGAACAGCGCGGACACGTGTGGCAGACGGGCAGGTGGGAAGGCGCCATGAGAGACACGAGACGTTCCCCCGAGGACCCGCGCACCTTCTGGAGGGCGAGGCGGGTCCAGGCCTGCCGCGTCCAGCAGCTCCCCTGGCCGGGCCGCACTGCTTGTGGAATGTGTGAATGAGCGAGTGAGTGAGCGAGCGAGGGAATGAGCAAGCTAGGGAGTGAGTGAGCAAGTGAGTGAGTGAGCGAGCGAGGGAATGAGCGAGTGAATGAGCGAGTGATTGAGTGAGTGAGCGAGCGAGGGAATGAGCGAGTGAGTGAGTGAGCGAGCAAGTGAGTGAGAGAGTGAATGAGCGAGTG